>NC_041014.1:7451063-7486909 GCF_004193775.1 Glycine soja | reverse complement strand
TTGAATTTGTCCGAGCTTCCGTGGTCAATTTCAAGGGTCCGATATATGATGCACGTGAATCGGACATCCGAGTGAAAGTTATAGCCATTTGAATTTCTCGAGAGCTTCCGTTGTTCAATTTTGAGCGTCTCGATATATCATGGGCGTCGATCATACATTCGAGTCAAAAGTTATGGCCGTTTGAATTTGCCGAGAGCTTCCGTGGTCAATTTCAAGGGTCCGATATATGATGCACGTGAATCGGACATCCGAGTGAAAAGTTATAGCCATTTGAATTTCTCGAGAGCTTCCGTTGTTCAATTTTGAGCGTCTCGATATATCATGGGCGTCGATCATACATTCGAGTCAAAAGTTATGGCCGTTTGAATTTGTCGAGAGCTTCCGTGGTCAATTTCAGGGTCTCGATATATGATGCACGTGAATCGACATCCGAGTGAAAAGTTATAGCCATTTGAATTTCTCGAGAGCTTCGTTGTTCAATTTTGAGCGTCTCGATATATCATGGGCGTCGATCATACATTCGAGTCAAAAGTTATGGCCGTTTGAATTTGCCGAGAGCTTCCGTGGTCAATTTCAAGGGTCTCGATATATGATGCACGTGAATCAGACATCCGAGTGAAAAGTTATAGCCATTTGAATTTCTCGAGAGCTTCCGTTGTTCAATTTTGAGCGTCTCGATATATCATGGGCGTCGATCATACATTCGAGTCAAAAGTTATGGCCGTTTGAATTTGCCGAGAGCTTCCGTGTCAATTTCAGGGTCTCGATATATGATGCACGTGAATCAGACATCCGAGTGAAAAGTTATAGCCATTTGAATTTCTCGAGAGCTTCCGTTGTTCAATTTTGAGCGTCTCGATATATCATGGGCGTCGATCATACATTCGAGTCAAAAGTTATGGCCGTTTGAATTTGCCGAGAGCTTCCGTGGTCAATTTCAAGGGTCTCGATATATGATGCACGTGAATCAGACATCCGAGTGAAAAGTTATAGCCATTTGAATTTCTCGAGAGCTTCCGTTGTTCAATTTTGAGCGTCTCGATATATCATGGGCGTCGATCATACATTCGAGTCAAAAGTTATGGCCGTTTGAATTTGCCGAGAGCTTCCGTGGTCAATTTCAAGGGTCTCGATATATGATGCACGTGAATCGGACATCCGAGTGAAAAGTTATAGCCATTTGAATTTCTGAGAGCTTCTGTTGTTCAATTTTGAGCGTCTCGATATTTCATGGGCGTCGATCATACATTCGAGTCAAAAGTTATGGCCGTTTGAATTTGCCGAGAGCTTCCGTGGTCAATTTCAAGGGTCTCGATATATGATGCACGTGAATCGGACATCCGAGTGAAAAGTTATAGCCATTTGAATTTCTCGAGAGCTTCCGTTGTTCAATTTTGAGCGTCTCGATATATCATGGGCGTCGATCATACATTCGAGTCAAAAGTTATGGCCGTTTGAATTTGCCGAGAGCTTCCGTGGTCAATTTCAAGGGTCTCGATATATGATGCACGTGAATCAGACATCCGAGTGAAAAGTTATAGCCATTTGAATTTCTGAGAGCTTCTGTTGTTCAATTTTGAGCGTCTCGATATATCATGGGCGTCGATCATACATTCGAGTCAAAAGTTATGGCCGTTTGAATTTGCGAGAGCTTCCGTGGTCAATTTCAAGGTCTCGATATATGATGCACGTGAATCAGACATCCGAGTGAAAAGTTATAGCATTTGAATTTCTCGAGAGTTTCAGTTGTTCAATTTTGAGAGTCTCGATATATCATGGGCGTCGATCATACATTCGAGTCAAAAGTTATGGCCGTTTGAATTTGCCGAGAGCTTCCGTGGTCAATTTCAAGGGTCTCGATATATGATGCACGTGAATCGGACATCCGAGTGAAAAGTTATAGCCATTTGAATTTCTGAGAGCTTCGTTGTTCAATTTTGAGCGTCTCGATATATCATGGGCGTCGATCATACATTCGAGTCAAAAGTTATGGCCGTTTGAATTTGCCGAGAGCTTCCGTGGTCAATTTCAGGGTCTCGATATATGATGCACGTGAATCGGACATCCGAGTGAAAAGTTATAGCCATTTGAATTTCTCGAGAGCTTCCGTTGTTCAATTTTGAGCGTCTCGATATATCATGGGCGTCGATCATACATTCGAGTCAAAAGTTATGGCCGTTTGAATTCGCCGAGAGCTTCCGTGTTGAATTTTGAGGGTCCCGATATATGATGCACGTGAATCGGACATCCGAGTGAAAAGTTATAGCCATTTGAATTTCTCGAGAGCTTCCGTTGTTCAATTTTGAGCGTCTCGATATATCATGGGCGTCGATCATACATTCGAGTCAAAAGTTATGGCCGTTTGAATTTGCCGAGAGCTTCCGTGGTCAATTTCAAGGGTCTCGATATATGATGCACGTGAATCAGACATCCGAGTGAAAAGTTATAGCCATTTGAATTTCTGAGAGCTTCAGTTGTTCAATTTTGAGCGTCACGATATATCATGGCGTCGATCATACATTCGAGTCAAAAGTTATGGCCGTTTGAATTTGCCGAGAGCTCCGTGTAATTTCGAGGGTCTCGATATATGATGCACGTGAATCGACATCCGAGTGAAAAGTTATAGCCATTTGAATTTCTCGAGAGCTTCGTTGTTCAATTTTGAGCGTCTCGATATATCATGGGCGTCGATCATACATTCGAGTCAAAAGTTATGGCCGTTTGAATTTGCGAGAGCTTCCGTGGTCAATTTCAAGGGTCTCGATATATGATGCACGTGAATCAGACATCCGAGTGAAAAGTTATAGCCATATTAATTTCTCGAGAGCTTCAGTTGTTCAAATTTGAGCGTCACGATATATCATTGGCATCGATCATGCATTCGAGTCACAAGTTATGGCCGTTTGAATTTGCCAAGTGCTTCCGTGGTCAATTTTGAGGGTCTCGATATATGATTCACGTGAATCGGACATCCGAGTAAAAGTTATAGCCATTTGAATTCCGAGAGCTTCAGTTGTTCAATTTTAGCGTCTCGATATATCATGGGCGTCGATCATACATTCGAGTCAAAAGTTATGGCCGTTTCAAATTGCCGAGAGCTTCCGTGTTAAATTTCGAGGGTCCCGATATATGATGCACGTGAATCAGACATCCGAGTGAAAAGTTATAGCGATTTGAATTTCTCGAGAGCTTCAGTTGTCCAATTTTGAGCGTCACAATATATCATTGGCGTCGATCATACATTCGAGTCCAAAGTTATGGCCGTTTGAATTTGCCAAAAGCTTCCGTGGTCAATTTCAAGGGTCTCGATATATGATGCACGTGAATCGACATCCGAGTGAAAAGTTATAGCCATTTGAATTTCCGAGAGCTTCCGTTGTTCAATTTTAGCGTATCGATATATCATGGGCGTCGATCATACATTCGAGTCAAAAGTTATGGCCGTTTGAATTGCCGAGAGCTTCCGTGTTAAATTTCTAGGGTCCGATATATGATGCACGTGAATCAGACATCCAGTGAAAAGTTATAGCATTTGAATTTCTCGAGAGCTTCGTTGTTCAATTTTGAGCGTCACGATATATCATGGCGTCGATCATACATTCGAGTCAAAAGTTATGGCCGTTTGAATTCGCCGAGAGCTTCCGTGTTAATTTCGAGGGTCCGATATATGATGCACGTGAATCAGACATCCGAGTGAAAAGTTATAGCCATTTGAATTTCTCGAGAGCTTCCGTTGTTCAATTTTGAGCGTCTAGATATATCATGGGCGTCGATCATACATTCGAGTAAAAGTTATGGCCGTTTGAATTTGCCGAGAGCTTCCGTGGTCAATTTCAGGGTCTCGATATATGATGCACGTGAATCGGACATTCGAGTGAATAGTTATAGCGATTTGAATTTCGCGAGAGCTTTCGTTGTTCAATTTTGAGTGTCTCGATATATCATGGGCGTCGATCATACATTCGAGTCCAAAGTTATGGCCGTTTGAATTTGCCGAGAGCTTCCGTGGTCAATTTCAAGGGTCTCGATATATGATGCACGTGAATCGGACATCCGAGTGAAAAGTTATAGCCATTTCAATTTCTCGAGAGCTTCCGTTGTTGCATTTTGAGTGTCTCGATATATCATGGGCGTCGATCATATATTCGAGTCAAAATTTATGGCCATTTGAATTTGTCGAGAGCTTCCGTGGTCAATTTCAAGGGTCTCGATATATGATGCACGTGAATCAGACATCCGACTGAAAAGTTATAGCCATTTGAATTTCTGAGAGCTTATGTTGTTCAATTTTGAGCGTCTCGATATTTCATGGGCATCGATCATACATTCGATTCAAAAGTTATGGCCGTTTGAATTTGCCGAGAGCTTCCGTGGTCAATTTCAAGGGTTTCGATATATGATGCACGTGAATCGGACATCCAAGTGAAAAGCCATAGCCATTCGAATTTCTCGAGAGCTTTTGTTGTTCAATTTTTAGCGTATCGATATATCATGGGCGTCCATCATACATTCGAGTCAAAAGTTATGGCCGTTTGAATTTGCCGAGAGCTTCCGTGGTCAATTTCAAGGGTCACGATATATGATGCACGTGAATCGGACATCCGAGTGAAAAGTTATAGCCATTTCAATTTCTCAAGAGCTTCCGTTGTCCAATTTTGAGCATCTCGATATATCATGGGCGTCGATCGTAAATTCGAGTTAAAAGTTATGGCCGTTTGAATTTGCCGAGAGCTTCCGTGGGCAATTTCAGTGGTCTCGATATATGATGCACTTGAATCAGACATCCGAGTGAAAAGTTATAGCCATTTGAATTTCTCGAGAGCTTCCGTTGTTCCATTTTGAGCGTCTCAATATATCATGGACGTGGATCGTACATTCGAGTCAAAAGTTATGGCCGTTTGAATTTGCGGAGAGCTTCCGTGGTCAATTTCAAAGGTCTCGATATATGATGCACGTGAATCAGACATCCGAGTGAAAAGTTATAGCCATTTGAATTTCTCGAGAGCTTCCGTTGTTCAATTTTGAGCGTCTCGATATATCATGGGCATCGATCATACATTCGAGTCAAAAGTTATGGCCGTTTGAATTTGCTGAGGGCTTCTGTGGTCAATTTCAAGGGTCTCGATATATGATGCACGTGAATCGGACATCCGAGTGAAAAGTTATAGCCATTTCAATTTCTCGTGAGCTTCCGTTGTTCAATTTTGAGTGTCTCGATATATCATGGGCGTTGATCATACATTCGTGTCAAAAGTTATGGCCGTTTGAATTTGTCCAGAGCTTCCGTGGTCAATTTCAAGGGTCTCGAAATATGATGCACGTGAATCGGACATCCGAGTGAAAAGTTATAGCCATTTCAATTTCTCGAAAGCTTCCGTTGTTCAATTTTGAGTGTCTCGATATATCATGGGCGTCGATCATACATTCGAGTCAAAAGTTATGGCCGTTTGAATTTGCCGAGAGTTTCCGGGGGCAATTTCAAGGGTCTCGATATATGATGCACATGAATCATACATCCGAGTGAAAAGTTATAGCCATTTGAATTTCTGAGAGCTTCAGTTGTTCAAATTTGAGCGTCACGATATATCATTGGCGTCGATCATACATTCGAGTCAAAAGTTATGGCCGTTTGAATTGCGAGAGCTTCCGTGTAAATTTGATGGTCTCGATATATGATGCACGTGAATCAGACATCCGAGTGAAAAGTTATAGCGATTTGAATTTCTCGAGAGCTTCAGTTGTCCAATTTTGAACGTCACAATATATCATGGGCGTGGATCATACATTCGAGTGAAAAGTTATGGCCGTTTGAATTTGCCGAGAGCTTCCATGGTCAATTTCAAGGGTCTCGATATATGATGCACGTGAATCGGACATCCGAGTGAAACGTTATAGCCATTTGAATTTCTGAGAGCTTCAGTTGTTCAATTTTAAGCATCTCGATATATCATAGGCGTCGATCATACATTCGAGTCAAAAGTTATGGCTGTTTGAATTTGTCAAGAGCTTCCGTAGTCAATTTCCAGGGTCTCGATATATGATGCACGTGAATCAGACATCCGACTGAAAAGTTATAGCCATTTGAATTTTTTAGAGCTTCAGTTGTTCAATTTTGAGCGTCACGATATATCATTGGCGTCGATCATACATTCGAGTCAAAAGTTATGGCCGTTTGAATTCGCCGAGAGCTCCGTGTTAATTTCGAGGGTCCGATATATGATGCACGTGAATCGGACATCCGAGTGAAAAGTTGTAGCCATTTGACTTTCTCGAGAGCTTCCGTTGTTCAATTTTGAGCATCTCGATATATCATGGGCGTGATCATACATTCGAGTCAAAAGTTATGGCCGTTTGAATTTGCCGAGAGCTTCCATGGTCAATTTCAAAGGTCTCGATATATAATGCACGTGAATCAGACATCCGAGTGAAAAGTTATAGCCATTTGAATTTCTCGAGAGCTTCCATTGTTCAATTTTGAGCGTCTCGATATATCATGGGCGTCGATCATACATTCGAGTCAAAAGTTATGGCCGTTTGAATTTGCCGAGAGCTTCCGTGGTCAATTTCAAGGGTCTCGATATATGATGCACGTGAATCGGACATCCGAGTGAAAAGTTATAGCCATTTGAATTTCTCGAGAGCTTCCGTTGTTCAATTTTGAGCGTCTCGATATATCATGGGCGTCGATCATACATTCGTGTCAAAAGTTATGGCCGTTTGAATTTGTCCAGAGCTTCCGTGGTCAATTTCAAGGGTCTCGAAATATGATGCACGTGAATCGGACATCCGAGTGAAAAGTTATAGCCATTTCAATTTCTCGAAGCTTCCGTTGTTCAATTTTGAGCGTCTCGATATATCATGGGCGTCGATCATACATTCGAGTCAAAAGTTATGGCCGTTTGAATTTGCCGAGAGCTTCCGTGGTCAATTTCAAGGGTCTCGATATATGATGCACGTGAATCAGACATCCGAGTGAAAAGTTATAGCCATTTGAATTTCTGAGAGCTTCAGTTGTTCAATTTTGAGCGTCACGATATATCATTGGCGTCGATCATACATTCGAGTCAAAAGTTATGGCCGTTTGAATTGCCGAGAGCTTCCGTGTTAAATTTCGAGGGTTCCGATATATGATGCAAGTGAATCGAACATCCGAGTGAAAAGTTGTAGCCATTTGACTTTCTCGAGAGCTTCCGTTGTTCAATTTTGAGCATCTCGATATATCATGGGCGTCGATCATACATTCGAGTCAAAAGTTATGGCCGTTTGAATTTGTCGAGAGCTTCCGTGGTCAATTTCAAGGGTCTCGATATATGATGCACGTGAATCAGACATCCGAGTGAAAAGTTATAGCCATTTGAATTTCTGAGAGCTTCTGTTGTTCAATTTTGAGCGTCTCGATATTTCATGGGCGTCGATCATACATTCGAGTCAAAAGTTATGGCCGTTTGAATTTGCCAAGAGCTTCCGTGGTCAATTTTGAGGGTCTCGATATATGATTCACGTGAATCGGACATCCGAGTTAAAAGTTATAGCCATTTGAATTTCCCGAGAGCTTCATTGTTCAATTTTAGCGTCTCGATATATCATGGGCGTCGATCATACATTCGAGTCAAAAGTTATGGCCGTTTGAATCGCCGAGAGCTTCCGTGTTAATTTCGAGGGTCCCGATATATGATGCACGTGAATCAGACATCCGAGTGAAAAGTTATAGCGATTTGAATTTCTCGAGAGCTTCAGTTGTCCAATTTTGAGCGTCACAATATATCATTGGCGTCGATCATACATTCGAGTCCAAAGTTATGGCCGTTTGAATTTGCCAAAAGCTTCCGTGGTCAATTTCAAGGGTCTCGATATATGATGCACGTGAATCGAACAACCAAGTGAAAAGTTATAGCCATTTGAATTTCCCGAGAGCTTCCGTTGTTCAATTTTTAGCGTATCGATATATCATGGGCGTCGATCATACATTCGAGTCAAAAGTTATGGCCGTTTCAAAATGCCGAGAGCTTCCGTGTTAAATTTCTAGGGTCCCGATATATGATGCACGTGAATCAGACATCCAAGTGAAAAGTTATAGCGATTTGAATTACTCGAGAGCTTCAGTGTTCCAATTTTGAGCGTCACGATATATCATTGGCGTCGATCATACATTCGAGTCAAAATTTATGGCCGTTTGAATTCGCCGAGAGCCTCCGTGTTAAATTTCGAGGGTCCTGAAATATGATGCACGTGAATCAGACATCCAAGTGAAAAGTTATAGCCATTTGAATTTCTCGAGAGCTTCCGTTGTTCCATTTTGAGCGTCTAGATATATAATGGACGTCGATCATCCGTTCGAGTAAAAAGTTATGGCCGTTTGAATTTGCCGAGAGCTTCCATGGTCAATTTTGAGGGTCTCGACATATGATGCACGTGAATCGGACATCCGAGTGAATAGTTATAGCGATTTGAATTTCTCGAGAGCTTCCGTTGTTCAATTTTGAGCGTCTCGATATATCATGGGCGTCGATCATACATTCGAGTCAAAAGTTATGGCCGTTTGAATTTGCCGAGGGCTTCCGTGGTCAATTTCAAGGGTCTCGATATATGATGCACGTGAATCGGACATTCGAGAGAAAAGTTATAGCCATTTCAATTTCTCGAGAGCTTCCGTTGTTCAATTTTGAGTGTCTCGATATATCATGGGCGTCGATCATACATTCGAGTCAAAAGTTATGGCCGTTTGAATTTGCCAAGAGCTTCCGTGGTCAATTTTGAGGGTCTCGATATATGATTCACGTGAATCGGACATCCGAGTTAAAAGTTATAGCCATTTGAATATCCCGAGAGCTTCATTTGTTCAATTTTGAGCGTCTCGATATATCATGGGCGTCGATCATACATTCGAGTCAAAAGTTATGGCCGTTTCAAATCGCCGAGAGCTTCCGTGTTAAATTTCGAGGGTCCCGATATATGATGCACGTGAATCAGACATCCGAGTGAAAAGTTATAGCCATTTGAATTTCTCGAGAGCTTCAGTTGTTCAATTTTGAGCGTCTCGATATATCATGGGCGTCGATCATACATTCGAGTCAAAAGTTATGGCCGTTTGAATTTGCCGAGAGCTTCCGTGGTCAATTTCTAGGGTCTCGATATGTGATGCACGTGAATCGGACAACCAAGTGAAAAGTTATAGCCATTTGAATTTTCCGAGAGCTTCCGTGGTTCAATTTTGAGCATCTCGATATATCATGGGCGTCGATCATACATTCGAATCAAAAGTTATGGCCGTTTGAATTTGCCGAGAGCTTCCGTGTTAAATTTCGAGGGTCCCGATATATGATGCACGTGAATCAGACATCCGAGTGAAAAGTTATAGCCATTTGAATTTCTCGAGAGCTTCAGTTGTTCAATTTTGAGCGTCACGATATATCATTGGCGTCGATCATACATTCGAGTCAAAAGTTATGGCCGTTTGAATTCGCCGAGAGCCTCCGTGTTAAATTTCGAGGGTCCGATATATGATGCACGTGAATCAGACATCCGAGTGAAAAGTTATAGCCATTTGAATTTCTCGAGAGCTTCCGTTGTTCCATTTTGAGCGTCTAGATATATAATGGGCGTCGATCATCCATTCGAGTCAAAAGTTATGGCCGTTTGAATTTGCCGAGAGCTTCCATGGTCAATTTTGAGGGTCTCGACATATGATGCACGTGAATCGGACATCCTAGTGAAAGTTATAGCGATTTGAATTTCTCGAGAGCTTCCGTTGTTCAATTTTGAGCGTCTCGATATATCATGGGCGTCGATCATACATTCGAGTCAAAAGTTATGGCCGTTTGAATTTGCCGAGAGCTTCCATGGTCAATTTCAAAGGTCTCGATATATGATGCACGTGAATCAGACATCCGAGTGAAAAGTTATAGCCATTTGAATTTCTCGAGAGCTTCCGTTGTTCAATTTTTAGCGTATAGATATATCATGGGCGTCGATCATACATTCGAGTCAAAAGTTATGGCCGTTTCAAAATGCCGAGAGCTTCCGTGTTAAATTTCTAGGGTCCCGATATATGATGCACGTGAATCAGACATCCAAGTGAAAAGTTATAGCGATTTGAATTTCTCGAGAGCTTCAGTTGTCCAATTTTGAGCGTCACGATATATCATTGGCGTCGATCAAACATTCGACTCAAAATTTATGGCCGTTTGAATTCGTCGAGAGCCTCCGTGTTAAATTTCGAGGGTCCTGAAATATGATGCACGTGAATCAGACATCCGAGTGAAAAGTTATAGCCATTTGAATTTCTCGAGAGCTTCCGTTGTTCCATTTTGAGCGTCTAGATATATAATGGGCATCGATCATCCATTCGAGTAAAAAGTTATGGCCGTTTGAATTTGCCGAGAGCTTCCATGGTCAATTTTGAGGGTCTCGACATATGATGCACGTGAATCGGACATCCGAGTGAATAGTTATAGCGATTTGAATTTCTCGAGAGCTTCTGTTGTTCAATTTTGAGCGTCTCGATATATCATGGGCGTCGATCATACATTCGAGTCAAAAGTTATGGCCGTTTGAATTTGCCGAGGGCTTCCGTGGTCAATTTCAAGGGTCTCAATATATGATGCACGTGAATCGGACATTCGAGAGAAAAGTTATAGCCATTTCAATTTCTCGAGAGCTTCCGTTGTTCAATTTTGAGTGTCTCGATATATCATGGGCGTCGATCATACATTCGAATCAAAAGTTATGGCCGTTTGAATTTGCCAAGAGCTTCCGTGGTCAATTTTGAGGGTCTCGATATATGATTCACGTGAATCGGAAATCCAAGTTAAAAGTTATAGCCATTTGAATATCCCGAGAGCTTCATTTGTTCAATTTTGAGCGTCTCGATATATCATGGGCGTCGATCATACATTCGAGTCAAAAGTTATGGCCGTTTGAATTTGCCGAGAGCTTCCATGGTCAATTTCAAAGGTCTCGATATATGATGCACGTGAATCAGACATCCGAGTGAAAAGTTATAGCCATTTGAATTTCTCGAGAGCTTCCGTTGTTCAATTTTGAGCGTCTCGATATATCATGGGCATCGATCATACATTCGAGTCAAAATTTATGGCCGTTTGAATTTGCCGAGAGCTTCCGTGGTCAATTTCAAGGGTCTCGATATATGATGCACATGAATCATACATCCGAGTGAAAAGTTATAGCCATTTGAATTTCTCGAGAGCTTCCGTTGTTCAATTTTATGCGTCTCAATATATCATGGGCGTGGATCATACATTCGAGTCAAAAGTTATGGCCGTTTGAATTTGCCGAGAGCTTCCGTGGTCAATTTCAATGGTCTCGATATATGATGCACGTGAATCAGACATCCAAGTGAAAAGTTATAGCCATTTGAATTTCCTGAGAGCTTCCGTTGTTCAATTTTTAGCGTATCGATATATCATGGGCGTCGATCATACATTCGAGTCAAAAGTTATGGCCGTTTCAAAATGCCGAGAGCTTCCGTGTTAAATGTCGAGGGTCCCGATATATGATGCACGTGAATCAGACATCCTAGTGAAAAGTTATAGCGATTTGAATTTCTCGAGAGGTTCAGTTGTCCAATTTTGAGCGTCTCGATATATCATGGGCGTGGATCATACATTCGAGTCAAAAGTTATGGCCGTTTGAATTTGCCGAGAGCTTCCATGGTCAATTTCAAAGGTCTCGATATATGATGCACGTGAATCAGACATCCAAGTGAAAAGTTATAGCCATTTGAATTTCTCGAGAGCTTCCGTTGTTCCATTTTGAGCGTCTAGATATATAATGGACGTCGATCATCCGTTCGAGTAAAAAGTTATGGCCGTTTGAATTTGCCGAGAGCTTCCATGGTCAATTTTGAGGGTCTCGACATATGATGCACGTGAATCGGACATCCGAGTGAATAGTTATAGCGATTTGAATTTCTCGAGAGCTTCCATTGTTCAATTTTGAGCGTCTCGATATATCATGGGCGTCGATCATACATTCGAGTCAAAAGTTATGGCCGTTTGAATTTGCCGAGAGCTTCCGTGGTCAATTTCAATGGTCTCGATATATGATGCACGTGAATCAGACATCCAAGTGAAAAGTTATAGCCATTTGAATTTCCTGAGAGCTTCCGTTGTTCAATTTTTAGCGTATCGATATATCATGGGCGTCGATCATACATTCGAGTCAAAAGTTATGGCCGTTTGAATTTGCCAAGAGCTTCCGTGGTCAATTTTGAGGGTCTCGATATATGATTCACGTGAATCGGACATCCGAGTGAAAAGTTATAGCCATTTGAATTCTCAAGAGCTTCATTGTTCAATTTTGAGCGTCTCGATATATCATGGGCGTCGATCATACATTCGAGTCAAAAGTTATGGCCGTTTGAATCGCCGAGAGCTTCCGTGTTAAATTTCGAGGGTCCCGATATATGATGCACGTGAATCAGACATCCGAGTGAAAAGTTATAGCGATTTGAATTTCTCGAGAGCTTCAGTTTTCCAATTTTGAGCGTCTCGATATATCATGGGCGTGGATCATACATTCGAGTCAGAAGTTATGGCCGTTTGAATTTGCCGAGAGCTTCCATGGTCAATTTCAAGGGTCTCGATATATGATGCACGTGAATCGGACAACCAAGTGAAAAGTTATAGCCATTTGAATTTTCCGAGAGCTTCCGTGGTTCAATTTTTAGCGTTTCGATATATCATGGGCGTCGATCATACATTCGAGTAAAAAGTTATGGCCGTTTCAAAATGCCGAGAGCTTCTGTGTTAAATTTCTAGGGTCCCGGTATATGATGCACGTGAATCAGACATCCGAGTGAAAAGTTATAGCGATTTGAATTTCTCGAGAGCTTCAGTTGTCCAATTTTGAGCGTCACGATATATCATTGGTGTCGATCATACATTCGAGTCAAAATTTATGGCCGTTTGAATTCGCCGAGAGCCTCCGTGTTAAATTTCGAGGGTCCTGAAATATGATGCACGTGAATCAAACATCCAAGTGAAAAGTTATAGCCATTTGAATTTCTCGAGAGCTTCCGTTGTTCCATTTTGAGCGTCTAGATATATAATGGACGTCGATCATCCATTCGAGTAAAAAGTTATGGCCGTTTGAATTTGCCGAGAGCTTCCATGGTCAATTTTGAGGGTCTCGACATATGATGCACGTGAATCGGACATCCTAGTGAATAGTTATAGCGATTTGAATTTCTCGAGAGCTTCCTTTGTTCAATTTTGAGCGTCTCGATATATCATGGGCGTCGATCATACATTCGAGTCAAAAGTTATGGCCGTTTGAATTTGCCGAGAGCTTCCATGGTCAATTTCAAAGGTCTCGATATATGATGCACGTGAATCAGACATCCGAGTGAAAAGTTATAGCCATTTGAATTTCTCGAGAGCTTCCGTTGTTCAATTTTGAGCGTCTCGATATATCATGGGCATCGATCATACATTCGAGTCAAAATTTATGGCCGTTTGAATTTGCCGAGAGCTTCCGTGGTCAATTTCAAGGGTCTCGATATATGATGCACATGAATCAGACATCCGAGTGAAAAGTTATAGCCATTTGAATTTCTCGAGAGCTTCCGTTGTTCAATTTTATGCGTCTCAATTTATCATGGGCGTGGATCATACATTCGAGTCAAAAGTTATGGCCGTTTGAATTTGCCGAGAGCTTCCGTGGTCAATTTCAATGGTCTCGATATATGATGCACGTGAATCAACATCCGAGTGAAAAGTTATAGCCATTTGAATTTCTCGAGAGCTTCCGTTGTTCAATTTTTAGCGTATCGATATATCATGGGCGTCGATCATACATTCGAGTCAAAAGTTATGGCCGTTTAAATGCCGAGAGCTTCCGTGTTCAATTTCAGGGTCCCGATATATGATGCACGTGAATCAGACATCCGAGTGAAAAGTTATAGCGATTTGAATTTCTCGAGAGGTTCAGTTGTCCAATTTTGAGCGTCTCGATATATCATGGGCGTGGATCATACATTCGAGTCAAAAGTTATGGCCGTTTGAATTTGCCGAGAGCTTCCATGGTCAATTTCAAAGGTCTCGATATATGATGCACGTGAATCAGACATCCGAGTGAAAAGTTATAGCCATTTGAATTTCTCGAGAGCTTCCGTTGTTCAATTTTGAGCGTCTCGATATATCATGGGCATCGATCATACAGTCGAGTCAAAATTTATGGCCGTTTGAATTTGCCGAGAGCTTCCGTGGTCAATTTCAAGGGTCTCGATATATGATGCACATGAATCAGACATCCGATTGAAAAGTTATAGCCATTTGAATTTCTCGAGAGCTTCCGTTGTTCAATTTTGAGCGTCTCGATATATCATGGGCGTCGATCATACATTCGAGTCAAAAGTTATGGCCGTTTGAATTTGCCGAGAGCTTCCGTGGTCAATTTCAATGGTCTCGATATATGATGCACGTGAATCAGACATCCGAGTGAAAAGTTATAGCCATTTGAATTTCTCGAGAGCTTCCGTTGTTCAATTTTTAGCGTCTCGATATATCATGGGCGTCGATCATACATTCGAGTCAAAAGTTATGGCCGTTTGAATTTGCCAAGAGCTTCCGTGGTCAATTTTGAGGGTCTCGATATATGATTCACGTGAATCGGACATCCGAGTTAAAAGTTATAGCCATTTGAATATCCCGAGAGCTTCATTTGTTCAATTTTGAGCGTCTCGATATATCATGGGCGTCGATCATACATTCGAGTCAAAATTTATGGCCGTTTGAATTCCCCGAGAGCCTCCGTGTTAAATTTTGAGGGTCCTGAAATATGATGCACGTGAATCAGACATCCGAGTGAAAAGTTATAGCCATTTGAATTTCTCGAGAGCTTCCGTTGTTCCATTTTGAGCGTCTAGATATATAATGGGCGTCGATCATCCAATCGAGTAAAAAGTTATGGCCGTTTGAATTTGCCGAGAGCTTCCATGGTCAATTTTGAGGGTCTCGACATATGATGCACGTGAATCGGACATCCGAGTGAAAAGTTATAGCCATTTGAATTTCTCGAGAGCTTCCGTTGTTCAATTTTTAGCGTATCGATATATCATGGGCGTCGATCATACATTCGAGTCAAAAGTTATGGCCGTTTCAAAATGCCGAGAGCTTCCGTGTTAAATGTCGAGGGTCCCGATATATAATGCACGTGAATCAGACATCCGAGTGAAAAGTTATAGCGATTTGAATTTCTCGAGAGGTTCAGTTGTCCAATTTTGAGCGTCTCGATATATCATGGCCCTGGATCATACATTCGAGTCAAAAGTTATGGCCGTTTGAATTTGCCGAGAGCTTCCGTGGTCAATTTCAATGGTCTCGATATATGATGCACGTGAATCAAACATCCAAGTGAAAAGTTATAGCCATTTGAATTTCCTGAGAGCTTCCGTTGTTCAATTTTTAGCGTATCGATATATCATGGGCGTCGATCATACATTCGAGTCAAAAGTTATGGCCGTTTCAAAATGCCGAGAGCTTCCGTGTTAAATGTCGAGGGTCCCGATATATGATGCACGTGAATCAGACATCCGAGTGAAAAGTTATAGCGATTTGAATTTCTCGAGAGGTTCAGTTGTCCAATTTTGAGTGTCTCGATATATCATGGGCGTGGATCATACATTCGAGTCAAAAGTTATGGCCGTTTGAATTTGCCGAGAGCTTCCGTGGTCAATTTCAAGGGTCTCGATATATGATGCACGTGAATCAGACATCCGAGTGAAAATTTATAGCCATTTGAATTTCTGAGAGCTTCAGTTGTTCAATTTTGAGCGTCACGATATATCATTGGCGTCGATCATACATTCGAGTCAAAAGTTATCACCGTTTGAATTTGCCGAGAGCTTCCGTGGTCAATTTCAAAGGTCTCGATATATGATGCACGTGAAAAAGACATCCGAGTGAAATGTTATAGCCATTTGAATTTCTTGAGAGCTTCCGTTGTTCAATTTTTAGCGTATCGATATATCATGGGCGTCGATCATACATTCGAGTCAAATGTTATGGCCGTTTCAAATCGCCGAGAGCTTCCGTGTTAAATTTTGAGGGTCCCGATATATGATGCACGTGAATCAAACATCCGAGTGAAAAGTTATAGCGATTTGAATTTCTCGAGAGCTTCAGTTGTCCAATTTTGAGGGTCACAATAAATCATTGGCGTCGATCATACATTCGACTCAAAAGTTATGCCCATTTGAATTTGCCGAGAGCTTCCGTGGTCAATTTCAAGGGTCTCGATATATGATGCACGTGAATCAGACATCCAAGTGAAAAGTTATAGCGATTTGAATTTCTCGAGAGCTTCAGTTGTCCAATTTTGAGCGTCACGATATATCATTGGCAACGATCATACATTCGAGTCAAAATTTATGGCCATTTGAATTCACCGAGAGCCTCCGTGTTAAATTTTGAGGGTCCTGATATATGATGCACGTGAATCGGACATCTGAGTGAAAAGTTATAGCCATTTGAATTTCTCGAGAGCTTCCGTTGTTCCATTTTGAGCGTCTAGATATATAATGGGCGTCGATTGTCCATTCGAGTCAAAAGTTATGGCGTTTGAATTTGCCGAGAACTTCCATGGTCAATTTTGAGGGTCTCGACATATGATGCACGTGAATCGGACATCCGAGTGAAAAGTTATAGCCATTTGAATTTCTCGAGAGCTTCCGTTGTTCAATTTTGAGCGTCTCGATATATCATGGGCGTCGATCATACATTCGAGTCAAAATTTTTGGCCGTTTGAATTTGCCGAGGGCTTCCGTGGTCAATTTCAAGGGTCTCGACATATGATGCACGTGAATCGGACATCCGAGTGGAAAGTTATAGCCATTTGAATTTCTCGAGAGTTTCCGTTGTTCAATTTTGAGCCTCTCGATATATCATGCGCGTCGATCATACATTCAAGTCAAAAGTTATGGCGTTTGAATTTGGCGAGAGCTTCCGTGGTCAATTTCAATGGTCTCGATATATGATGCACGTGAATCAGACATCCAAGTGAAAAGTTATAGCCATTTGAATTTCCTGAGAGCTTCCGTTGTTCAATTTTGAGCGTCACGATATATCATTGGCGTCGATCATACATTCGAGTCAAAAGTTATCACCGTTTGAATTCGCCGAGAGCCTCCGTGTTAAATTTTGATGGTCCCGATATATGATGCACGTGAATCAGACATGCGAGTGAAAAGTTATAGCGATTTGAATTTCTCGAGAGCTTCAGTTGTCCAATTTTGAGTGTCCCGATATATCATTGGCGTCGATCATACATTCGAGTCAAAAGTTATGGCCGTTTGAATTCGCCGAGAGCCTCCGTGTTAAATTTCGAGGGTCTTGATATATGATGCACGTGAATCGGACATCCGAGTGAAAAGTTATAGCCATTTGAATTTCTCGAGAGCTTCCGTTGTTCAATTTTGAGCGTCTCAATATATCATGGGCGTGGATCATACATTCGAGTCAAAAGTTATGGCCGTTTGAATTTGCCGAGAGCTTCTGTGGTCAATTTCAAAGGTCTCGATATATGATGCACGTGAATAAGACATCCGAGTGAAATGTTATAGCCATTTGAATTTCTTGAGAGCTTCCGTTGTTCAATATTTAGCGTATCGATATATCATGGGCGCCGATCATACATTCGAGTCAAAAGTTATGGCCGTTTCAAATCGCCGAGAGCTTCCGTGTTAAATTTCGAGGGTCCTGATCTTTTAACAAAATCTTTTAAATTTCGAAGATATTTTAACAAAATCTTAGCCAATCTTTTAAACACTCAGTAGAGCTAAGCACTAACAATCTCCCCCTTTGGCAAATTTTGTCTAAAACATACTTAGACACTTCCTGAGCAGGTACGAGCAGTTATGCAAGTGGGATCAGCAACTTTCATTATCAGAGTAGTCAAGCACAGCGGAATTGGTAATGGCGACAGCAAAATTCTGCAAGTTGCAAGTCGTTTCCAGGATGTCAAGACATCTCACGTGACATCAGCTTTCTGCTCCCCCTGTCTC
Source organism: Glycine soja (assembly GCF_004193775.1). Lineage (NCBI taxonomy): Eukaryota > Viridiplantae > Streptophyta > Magnoliopsida > Fabales > Fabaceae > Glycine > Glycine soja. The sequence goes on along the minus strand of NC_041014.1, from coordinate 7,468,887 downwards.
CATGCTCTTACTGCTGTGAAGCAGTTCACTGCAGCATCTTCTATCAGCTACTAGTCTTTTCCAGGATGTCAAGACATCCCATGTGACATCAGCGTTCTGCTCCCCCTTACTGCAGCATCTTCTATCAGCTTACATCAGTCATCATCAGCAGCAGCAGTCTCCCCCTCAAAATCATGAATCATGCATACATCGTATCATACAACTCCCCCTCAGAATCATGAATCATGCATACATCGTATCCTACTACTCAAAATCATAAATCATGCATAATACTATTATACTATTACTCCCCCTTTTTAGACAGAATTTGACAAAAGTAGAATGCATGCAAATATTACAGACCAATAGCAAACTAATTGTTCAAAGGGACATGCCCCTATAGCTAGTAAGAGTAAAAAGCAACAATAAAGGTCTGATGATCATGGGGTGGCTTCAGAATCTGATTCTGTATCCTCTGCTGCATCTTCCTCTTCCTCAGCTGCCTCTTCTTCTTGCTCAGCTGCTTCTTCTTCCTCAGCTGCTTCACCTCATCAATGCCACTGTCTGTGAGTCTTTCGATCAGCTGTTCCAGCTCCATTTTCTTCTCTGTGGTGGCTTTGATGGTTGCTTCCAGCACCTTGCATGTGTCCTTGAGTTCAGCAATCAAGGCATCCTTGGACACAGCACCTGAAGCAGCAGCTTTCCCTGATGTCGAGACAATGTCTGGGACATGTGTCCCCTCAAACAGTTTGTAATGCAGGGATAGAGGAGATTCTCTCTTCATCACAGAGTCAATGTTGTTTAAGATATTGGGATGTTGACTCAACATAATGCCACACAATACAGTTGGGAAGGCAATGGGTAATTTGACAGCAAAAGATTCTGAATGCTTAACAGTTTGATCAAAAATATAGTTTCCAAAATTAAATTTGGACTTGGTTCCAACAGCATACAGAAATTTACCCAAACCTGTGGCAACAGTGGAAGTATGATTGGTGGGTACCCAGTTTGCAGCGCCAATCCTATGCAGGATTGCATACTTCACACTTAGCTTCCCTGCAGAAAGCTTCCCTTTCTTTGGCCAATGCTGGACTCGTTTGGCAGTGATTTCCTTGGCAATTTGATGCTCAGAAACAGCAATATCCACCACTCCTTCAGTTGGTCTGCCCAGGTATTTGTTGACTACAGCAGGGGAGAATCTAACACATTTTCCTCTGACAAACACTTTCTGATACTCATCACTCTTTCTGTTTGTTATGTCAGAGGGAATGTTGACAATGAATTCCCTGACTAGACTTTCATAGCAATCTCCCAACTTGGTGACAGTTTTCAGCAGTCCAGCAGCCTTGATGAGGTCCATGATCTCCTTGCAATCCAAGGCATTTCTTCCCAGTTCTCTTTCTAAAGCAAGCCTTCGTTGATATACAAATTTCCACCTTTCAACATTGCCAATGGAGTGGAATGAAATGTTGTCCAATGGTGCATCAGGGACATTTTCAGGCACCTTTTTCCCTGATTTCTTGGCCCGCTTGATGTCGGGAACATCTAGTTCGACATCATAATCAGAATCAGATGAGGAAATTTCTTTCCTCTTCTTGGAAGGGACTGCAACTTTGCTCCATCTGGATGTGGTAGGAGTGATTGGATTGCTCTTCTTCTGTGCCATAGTTTTGATTCGTCCAGACCTCTTAACGGGGGTTTTCCCTTTTCTGCTTTGTAGTCTTTCTGCAATGCCAGGTGCCAACTTGTTGGCAATGGGTTCCTCATCAGATTCTACATCTTCGAGGTCAATGAGGTCACCTGGAGCAGGTTCTGGTGCCCGTGGTGCAGGGGTCTCTTCTGTGGCTTGATCATCTTCTTCTGTTGATTCCTCTTCACTGGGTGAAGGGAGGGCTTCAGCATTTGGAGTGGAAGATGTTGGAACATCTTTATCAGCATCAGGGACAGAAACATTCGGGGTGGAAGATGTTGGAACATCTTCATCAGCATCAGGCACAGAAGCATTTTTCAGAATGTTGCTCACAATACTGCGGATCTTCTTGTCCATCTCCGAGTCTACTTCCCTAGGACTTGTTGCAAGGCTAGGGTTTTCAGAAGTCTTCACTCCCTGTTGTCGTTTGGGAACCAGTTTCTCAGGGACAGGAGCTTGACCAGGAATCATTTGTATGGGTTGGATATGGAATTCAGGTTGTTCCTGGTTTGATGGTGCTTTGGTGGATGATGGAGATGATGGTACAGAGGGTGAACCAGGAGCTGAGGTTTCTTTTGGTGCGGTAGCCATGGAGAAGCAGATCCTTTGGAATGGTTTCGTGAATTTCAGAGAGCTGTTGGGGAATGCTGTTGAAACCGAGATTACCACGTAAATATGAGTTTGAATGAGGAATGTAGAGGGACGTGTGAAGCAACGGTCGAATTTGTCTTGGCCCAGTAGTGAATGTGCTATTAACGTTTGAGCACATTCAGATAACAGTAATTGCTATAAATCCTCTAGCAGACAAATGCCCAGCTTGCCCCTCAGTTTTTCAAACTGATTTGCATCCAATGCCTTTGTGAAAATATCTGCTATTTGTTCCTCAGTGGCAACATGCTCTAGTGTGATAACTTTATCATCAACAAGATCTCTAATATAGTGATGTCGAATGTCAATGTGCTTGGTTCTGCTGTGTTGGACTGGATTTTTTGAAATATTAATAGCACTCAAGTTGTCACAGTACAATGTCATGACATCTTGTTCGACATTGTACTCCTTGAGCATCTGCTTCATCCAAACTAGTTGTGAACAGCTGCTTCCTGCTGCAATATACTCTGCTTCTACAGTAGATAGGGACACACAGTTCTGCTTCTTGCTGAACCATGAAATAAGATTGTTGCCCAGATAGAAGCATCCACCAGAAGTGCTTTTTCTGTCATCTGCACTTCCAGCCCAATCAGCATCACAATACCCAACCAGCATTGAATCTGAACAATGACAGTACATAATCCCATAGTCACTGGTGCCATTTACATATTTCAGAATTCTCTTTACTTGATTCAAGTGACTTATCTTGGGATTGGCTTGATATCTTGCACAAACACCTACTGCATAGGTGATGTCAGGTCTGCTAGCTGTTAAATATAGTAAGCTCCCAATCATGCTTCTGTACAGACTTTGATCAACACTGGTGCCAGCTTCATCTTTTGTCAGCTTCAAGTGAGTAGGTGCAGGTGTTCTTTTATGGCTGGCATTTTCCATCCCAAACTTCTTGACAATGTTCTTTGCATACTTGCTTTGTGAGAGGAATATGGAGTCTTTCATCTGCTTCACTTGGAGTCCCAGAAAATAAGTCAGCTCTCCAACAAGACTCATCTCAAATTCAGATTGCATCTGTTGGACAAAATGTCGAAGCATCTCATTCGACATCCCTCCAAACACAATGTCATCAACATATATCTGTGCTATCATCAAGTTTTCAGCATCTTGTTTGACAAAGAGAGTCTTGTCAATTCCTCCCTTCCTATACCCTTGCTGAGTAAGGAACTCTGTTAGCCTTTCATACCAAGCTCTTGGAGCTTGCTTCAATCCATAAAGAGCCTTCTTGAGCCTGTATACATGATCTGGATGAGTTGGCTCTACAAATCCCTTTGGCTGCTCCACATAGACTTCTTCATTCAGGTATCCATTCAGAAACGCGCTCTTCACATCCATCTGGTACAGCTTGAATTTGAGGATGCAGGCTACACCAAGTAACAATCTGATGGACTCAAGTCTAGCAACAGGGGCGAAAGTTTCATCAAAGTCTACACCTTCAATCTGAGTGTAGCCTTGAGCAACAAGTCTGGCCTTGTTTCTGGTTATAACACCTTCTTCATTGGTTTTGTTCTTGAAGATCCACTTGGTGCCAATTACATTAGTTCCCTCGGGTCTAGGAACTAGCTCCCAAACTTCATTCCTTTTGAATTGCCCCAATTCTTCTTGCATAGCATTGATCCAGAACTCATCAGTCAGTGCCTCTTTCACATTCTTGGGCTCAATTTTGGAGACAAAGCATGAATTGGAGACAATCTCAATCTCCCTTGATCTTGTAGTGACCCCTCTGTTTGGATCTCCTATAATCAGCTCCTTGGGGTGCATCTTCTGGATTCTAATGGAGGGTTTCTTGTCAGGTTGGTTGATGTTTGGTTCATCTGTAGCAGAATCAGAGTTTTCTGCATTTTCTGCACTTTTAGCTGTATCTGCTACATTGTCTCCCGATGTTCTGACATCTTCTTCGACATCCTTCTTTCTTGCTGGAGTTAGATCATCAACAACCACATTGATGGATTCCATCACAGTTCTGGTTCTGGAATTGAATACTCTATATGCTCTGCTGTTTGTAGAGTATCCCAGGAATATTCCTGCATCACTCTTGGGATCCATCTTTCTCCTTTGCTCTCTATCTGCTAAAATGTAACATGGACTTCCAAAGATGTGGAAGTGCTTGACAGTTGGCTTCCTCCCTTTCCAGATTTCATACAGTGTGGTTGGAGTCCCTCTTCTAAGTGTGACTCTGTTGTGGATGTAGCATGCTGTGTTCATGGCTTCAGCCCAGAGATTATAGGGAAGTTCTTTGGCATGAAGCATGACCCTAGCAGCCTCTTGCAAAGTCCTGTTTTTTCTTTCAACTATGCCATTTTGTTGTGGTGTAATGGCTGCAGAGAACTCATGAGTGATGCCTTCAGATGTGCAGAATTCAGTAAACTTGCTGTTTTCAAACTCTCTGCCATGATCACTCCTGATTCTCTTGATGACACAGTCTTTTTCTCTTTGAAGTCTTAGACTCAACTCTTTGAATACTTCAAAGGTGTCTGATTTTTCTCTGATAAAGTTGACCCAGGTAAATCTGGAGAAATCATCCACAACAACATAGGCATACCTCTTTCCTCCAAGGCTTTCAACTTGCATAGGCCCCATCAAGTCCATGTGAAGTAGTTCCAGCACCCTGGAAGTGGTCTGATGTTGAAGCTTCTGGTGGGACATCTTGACTTGCTTTCCAATCTGACATTCACCACAGATTCTGCCTTCTTCTATTTTCAGATTGGGAATGCCTCTAACAGCACCTTTGTCAATGATTTTCTTCATGCCTCTTAAGTGCAGATGTCCCAATCTTTGATGCCAAATTCTGACTTCATCTTCTTTGGAGGATAGACATGTGGAGGAGTAACTGGTTTCTTGAGGTGTCCATAGGTAACAGTTGTCCTTTGATCTGCTGCCCTTCATTAGAACTTCACTCTTCTCATTTGTCACCAAGCATTCTGACTTTGTGAAGTTTACATTGAATCCTTCATCACACAACTGACTGATGCTGATCAAGTTTGCAGTCAGTCCCTTCACCAGCAGTACTTTGTCCAGACTAGGAAGTCCATCATGGGCTAGCTTTCCCATTCCAGTGATCTTTCCTTTAGAGCCATCTCCAAATGTCACATAGCTAGTGGAGCAGGGCTCAATGTTCACCAGGAATTCTTTAACTCCTGTCATGTGTCTGGAACAGCCGCTGTCTAGGTACCAATCTTCCTTAGCTGATGCTCTAAGTGAAGTATGAGCAACAAGACTGACAATCTTGTGTTTTGGAACCCACATCATCTTCTTTCTGCTGCTGCTACTTTGAGTTCCATGATGTGGATGGCCATGAAGATGATAGCAAAAGGGCTTTATGTGACCATACTTGCCACAGTAGTGACACCTCCACTTCTTTCTTTTACTTCTTTTACTCTTTTTCTGCTGCGTTCCATGATGTCGAGACCGATGTTGTGACATCGTGGCTCCAGTGCTGTTTTTGGCAGGAACAAATTCTGTCATGGTTATTCTGCCAGCAGATTTATGATTAAACCCAAGTCCTCTCTGGTTTACAACATTCTTCCCAAGCTGTAGCACTTCATCAAGCATATCTGAGCCTTTATTCAGCATCTTTATTGATTTTGTCATGTTTTCCAGTTTAGAGTTCAGAAAACCAACTTCTCCTTTAAGCTCAAAGATCTCCTCTTCATGTGCCTCTTTCTCAGCCTGCAGATTTGCAATGTCCTTCTTCAGTTGTGCTTCTTGCTGAAGAATCTTCTCACTTTTGATGCATAGTTCTCTATAGGATATAGCAAGCTCATCAAAAGTGATTTCACTATCTATATCACTTGAATCTTCAGCAGATTCAAATCTCCCAGTGAGTGCATTCACATCTCGGTCAGAATCACTTTCTTGTTCACTCTCTGTATCATCAGACCGACATACAGAAAGTCCTTTCCTCTGCTTCTTGAGATGAGTGGGACATTCAGCTTTGATGTGTCCATAGCCTTCACACCCATGGCATTGAACTCCTTTGCTGTGACTGGGTTTTTCATCTGACCTTTTCTGGTATTCACCACCTTTCCTGATGTCGAAAGGGATGTTCTGGACATGTGGTTTCTGCCTCCTGTCCATTCTGTTCAGCACTTTGTTGAACTGTTTTCCAAGGAGCACAACTGCATTAGCCAGACCTTCATCAGTATCCAGGTCATACTCATCTTCTTCTCCTTCATCATTGGACACGAACGCCAAGTTCTTGCTCTTCTTTTCAGCCCTATCCGAGAGTCCTAGCTCAAAGGTTTGAAGGGAACCAATGAGTTCATCTACTCTCATGTTGCAAATGTCTTGGGCCTCCTCTATTGCAGTGACTTTCATGTCAAATCTCTTAGGCAAAGATCTGAGGATCTTTCTCACCAGCTTTTCATCTGTCATTCTTTCTCCCAAGGCAGTGCAGGCATTGGCAATTTCAAGAATGTTCATGTGGAAGTCATGAATACACTCTTCCTCCTTCATCTTCAGATTTTCGAATTTTGTAGCCAATAGTTGCAATCTGGACATCTTCACTTTGGAGGTTCCTTCATGAGTGGTTTTCAGGATCTCCCATGCATCCTTGGCCACTGTGCATGTGTTGATCAGTCTGAAGATATTCTTGTCAACTCCATTGAATAGAGCATTCAAAGCTTTGGAGTTTCCAAGTGCCAATTCGTCTTCTTCTTTTGTCCAGTCTTCTTCTGGCTTCAATTCATCAGTGGGCTTTCCTTCTGTGTCCAGCATCTTGGGATGTTCCCAGCCTTTGATGACAGCTTTCCAGGTTCTGCTATCCAGTGATTTGAGGAAGGCCACCATCCTTGCTTTCCAGTATTCATAGTTGGTTCCATCCAGGATTGGTGGTCTGTTCACTGGTCCTCCTTCTTTCTCCATGTTCATCAGAATTTATCTCCCTAGATCTCACTCAGTGATTTCGAGTGCCTGCTCTGATACCAATTGAAATTCTGATACTGGGGACAGATGTCGTACAGGATGTCACGACATCACGCTTCAGAACATGCAGATTATATTTGACAGTATGAACAGTTTAAACAAGTAAATAACACAAGAGAATTGTTAACCCAGTTCGGTGCAACCTCACCTACATCTGGGGGCTACCAAGCCAGGGAGGAAATCCACTAAAATAGTGTTAGTTCGAAGATCTAACAGCCACTGTTTACAACCTTCTCACCTAACCACTACCCGTGCAATCTCTACCTAAGAGCCACTCTTAGATATGAGAACCCCTCTCACTCCCTCTCAACACTCTCCCGTGTTTACAATTAAATCAAATACACACCAGAGATTACTCTCTGAACAATAGAGATCAACTCCACACACTATAGAGATCAACTCTACACACTCAGGTCCAACACTTGATGTTAGAGTAACATCAAGGTGGCTCACAAAACACTCAAGTCCCAAAACTCACAAAATAACTCTTCAATCCCGGACTTGGTTGAAAAACTCGTGCAGCCTTCATGTTTATATAGCAGTGTGCGTTTCTGGGCTGCAACTACTTGTGCTGGATGAGATCTATCATTTTCCTGAAAATCTGCACTTAAAGATCTAAAAGATACAGTTTGATCTTTTAGTTTTTATCTTTAATCTTTAATCCCTGAACGAACTCTTCAAATTTGTAATTCGAACTTTAATTATCTTTTAATTCGTTCCTAAAGATAGATCGCCAAATCTGTTGCTAACTGCACATTAATCTGTTAAAGATATAACAGATTTATGTGTCCAGTATTTTCGGGCCGGATGTCAGGACATCGTGTCCGACATCGTGGATCCTGCACACTCTGTTAAAGATATAACAGATTTATGTGTCCAGTATTTTCGGGCAGGATGTCAGGACATTGTATCCGACATCGTGGATCCTGCAGCTTCAATTCTTCATTTGACATTTTATCTTGCCTTGTGCATTGTGCAGCCCGATCTGATTCCTTGACATAACGTTGGACATCATGTGCAGCAACTCCAACTTTCCTTCATTGTCTAAGTGCTTTATGTTTAAACAAAATCTTAGCCAATCTTTTAAACACTCAGTAGAGCTAAGCACTAACAGTTATAGACATTTGAATTTCTCGAGAGCTTCCGTTGTTCCATTTTGAGCGTCTAGATATATAATGGGCATCGATCATACGTTCGAGTCAAAAGTTATGGCCGTTTGAATTTGCTGAGGGCTTCCGTGGTCAATTTCAAGGGTCTCGATATATGATGCACGTGAATCGGACATCCGAGTGAAAAGTTATAGCCATTTCAATTTCTCGAGAGCTTCCGTTGTTCAATTTTGAGTGTCTCGATATATCATGGGCGTCGATCATAAATTCGAGTCAAAAGTTATGGCCGTTTGAATTTGTCGAGAGCTTCCGTGGTCAATTTCAAGGGTCTCGATATATGATGCACGTGAATCGGACATCCGAGTGAAAAGTTATAGCCATTTCAATTTCTCGAGAGCTTCCGTTGTTCAATTTTGAGTGTCTCGATATATCATGGGCGTCGATCATACATTCGAGCCAAAAGTGATGGCCGTATGAATTTGCCGAGAGCTTCCGTGGTTAATTTTGAGGGTCTCGACATATGATGCACGTGAATCGGACATCCGAGTGAAAAGTTATAGCCATTTGAATTTCTCGAGAGCTTCCGTTGTTCAATTTTGAGCGTCTCGATATATCATGGGCGTGTATCATACATTCGAGTCAAAAGTTATGGCCGTTTGAATTTGCCGAGAGCTTCCGTGGGCAATTTCAAGGGTCTCGATATATGATGCACATGAATCAGACATCCGAGTGAAAAGTTATAGCCATTTGAATTTCTCGAGAGCTTCCGTTTTTCAATTTTGAGAATCTCAATATATCATGGGCGTGGATCATACATTCGAGTCAAAAGTTATGGCCGTTTGAATTTGCCGAGAGCTTCCATGGTCAATTTCGAAGGTCTCGATATATGATGCACGTGAATCAGACATCTGAGTGAAAAGTTATAGCCATTTGAATTTCTCGAGAGCTTCCGTTTTTCAATTTTGAGCATCTCAATATATCATGGGCGGGGATCATACATTCGAGTCAAAAGTTATGGCCGTTTGAATTTGCCGAGAGCTTCCATGGTCAATTTCAAAGGTCTCGATATATGATGCACGTGAATCAGACATCCGAGTGAAAAGTTATAGCCATTTGAATTTCTCGAGAGTTTCCTTTGTTCAATTTTGAGTGTCTCAATATATCATGGGCGTTGATCATACATTCGAGTCAAAAGTTATGGCCGTTTGAATTTATCGAGAGCTTCCGTGGTCAATTTCAAGGGTCTCGATATATGATGCACGTGAATCAGACATCCGAGTGAAAAGTTATAGCCATTTGAATTTCTGAGAGCTTCAGTTGTTCAATTTTGAGCGTCACGATATATCATTGGCGTCGATCATACATTCGAGTCAAATGTTATGGCCGTTTGAATTCGCCGAGAGCCTCCGTGTTAAATTTCGAGGGTCCTGATATATGATGCACGTGAATCGGACATCCGAGTGAAAAGTTATAGCCATTTCAATTTCTCGAGAGTTTCCGTTGTTCAATTTTGAGTGTCTCGATATATCATGGGCGTTGATCATACATTCGAGTCAAAAGTTATGGCCGTTTGAATTTATCGAGAGCTTCCGTGGTCAATTTCAAGGGTCTCGATATATGATGCACGTGAATCAGACATCCGAGTGAAAAGTTATAGCCATTTGAATTTCTGAGAGCTTCAGTTGTTCAATTTTGAGCGTCTCGATATATCATGGGCGTTGATCATACATTCGAGTCAAAAGTTATGGCCGTTTGAATTTATCGAGAGCTTCCGTGGTCAATTTCAAGGGTCTCGATATATGATGCACGTGAATCAGACATCCGAGTGAAAAGTTATAGCCATTTGAATTTCTGAGAGCTTCAGTTGTTCAATTTTGAGCGTCTCGATATATCATGGGCATCGATCATACATTCGAGTCAAAAGTTCTGGCCGTTTGAATTTGACGAGAGCATCCGTGGTCAATTTCAGGGGTCTCGATATATGATGCACGTGAATCGGACATCCGAGTGAAAAGTTATAGCCATTTAAATTTCTCGAGAGTTTCCGTTGTTCAATTTTGAGTGTCTCGATATATCATGGGCGTTGATCATACATTCGAGTCAAAAGTTATGGCCGTTTGAATTTATCGAGAGCTTCCGTGGTCAATTTCAAGGGTCTCGATATATGATGCACGTGAATCAGACATCCGAGTGAAAAGTTATAGCCATTTGAATTTCTGAGAGCTTCAGTTGTTCAATTTTGAGCGTCTCGATATATCATGGGCATCGATCATACATTCGAGTCAAAAGTTCTGGCCGTTTGAATTTGCCGAGAGCATCCGTGGTCAATTTCAAGGGTCTCGATATATGATGCACGTGAATCGGACATCCGAGTGAAAAGTTATAGCCATTTAAATTTCTCGAGAGTTTCCGTTGTTCAATTTTGAGTGTCTCGATATATCATGGGCGTTGATCATACATTCGAGTCAAAAGTTATGGCCGTTTGAATTTATCGAGAGCTTCCGTGGTCAATTTCAAGGGTCTCGATATATGATGCACGTGAATCAGACATCCGAGTGAAACGTTATAGCCATTTGAATTTCTGAGAGCTTCAGTTGTTCAATTTTGAGCGTCACGATATATCATTGGCGTCGATCATACATTCGAGTCAAATGTTATGGCCGTTTGAATTCGCCGAGAGCCTCCGTGTTAAATTTCGAGGGTCCTGATATATGATGCACGTGAATCGGACATCCGAGTGAAACGTTATAGACATTTGAATTTCTCGAGAGCTTCCGTTGTTCCATTTTGAGCGTCTAGATATATAATGGGCATCGATCATACGTTCGAGTCAAAAGTTATGGCCGTTTGAATTTGCTGAGGGCTTGCGTGGTCAATTTCAAGGGTCTCGATATATGATGCACGTGAATCGGACATCCGAGTGAAAAGTTATAGCCATTTCAATTTCTCGAGAGCTTCCGTTGTTCAATTTTGAGTGTCTCGATATATCATGGGCGTCGATCATAAATTCGAGTCAAAAGTTATGGCCGTTTGAATTTGTCGAGAGCTTCCGTGGTCAATTTCAAGGGTCTCGATATATGATGCACGTGAATCGGACATCCGAGTGAAAAGTTATAGCCATTTCAATTTCTCGAGAGCTTCCGTTGTTCAATTTTGAGTGTCTCGATATATCATGGGCGTCGATCATACATTCGAGCCAAAAGTGATGGCCGTATGAATTTGTCGAGAGCTTCCGTGGTTAATTTTGAGGGTCTCGACATATGATGCACGTGAATCGGACATCCGAGTGAAAAGTTATAGCCATTTGAATTTCTCGAGAGCTTCCGTTGTTCAATTTTGAGCGTCTCGATATATCATGGGCGTGTATCATACATTCGAGTCAAAAGTTATGGCCGTTTGAATTTGCCGAGAGCTTCCGTGGGCAATTTCAAGGGTCTCGATATATGATGCACATGAATCAGACATCCGAGTGAAAAGTTATAGCCATTTGAATTTCTCGAGAGCTTCCGTTTTTCAATTTTGAGAATCTCAATATATCATGGGCGTGGATCATACATTCGAGTCAAAAGTTATGGCCGTTTGAATTTGCCGAGAGCTTCCATGGGCAATTTCGAAGGTCTCGATATATGATGCACGTGAATCAGACATCTGAGTGAAAAGTTATAGCCATTTGAATTTCTCGAGAGCTTCCGTTTTTCAATTTTGAGCATCTCAATATATCATGGGCGGGGATCATACATTCGAGTCAAAAGTTCTGGCCATTTGAATTTCTGAGAGCTTCAGTTGTTCAATTTTGAGAGTCTCGATATATCATGGGCATCGATCATACATTCGAGTCAAAAGTTATGGCCGTTTGAATTTGTCGAGAGCTTCCGTGGTCAATTTCAAGGGTCTCGATATATGATGCACGTGAATCGGACATCCGAGTGAAAAGTTATAGCCATTTCAATTTCTCGAGAGCTTCCGTTGTTCAATTTTGAGTGTCTCGATATATCATGGGCGTCGATCATACATTCGAGCCAAAAGTGATGGCCGTATGAATTTGTCGAGAGCTTCCGTGGTTAATTTGAGGGTCTCGACATATGATGCACGTGAATCGGACATCCGAGTGAAAAGTTATAGCCATTTGAATTTCTCGAGAGCTTCCGTTGTTCAATTTTGAGCGTCTCGATATATCATGGGCGTGTATCATACATTCGAGTCAAAAGTTATGGCCGTTTGAATTTGCCGAGAGCTTCCGTGCGCAATTTCAAGGGTCTCGATATATGATGCACATGAATCAGACATCCGAGTGAAAAGTTATAGCCATTTGAATTTCTCGAGAGCTTCCGTTTTTCAATTTTGAGAATCTCAATATATCATGGGCGTGGATCATACATTCGAGTCAAAAGTTATGGCCGTTTGAATTTGCCGAGAGCTTCCATGGTCAATTTCGAAGGTCTCGATATATGATGCACGTGAATCAGACATCTGAGTGAAAAGTTATAGCCATTTGAATTTCTCGAGAGCTTCCGTTTTTCAATTTTGAGCATCTCAATATATCATGGGCGGGGATCATACATTTGAGTCAAAAGTTATGGCCGTTTGAATTTGCCGAGAGCTTCCATGGTCAATTTCAAAGGTCTCGATATATGATGCACGTGAATCAGACATCCGAGTGAAAAGTTATAGCCATTTGAATTTCTCGAGAGTTTCCGTTGTTCAATTTTGAGTGTCTCGATATATCATGGGCGTTGATCATACATTCGAGTCAAAAGTTATGGCCGTTTGAATTTATCGAGAGCTTCCGTGGTCAATTTCAAGGGTCTCGATATATGATGCACGTGAATCAGACATCCGAGTGAAAAGTCATAGCCATTTGAATTTCTGAGAGCTTCAGTTGTTCAATTTTGAGCGTCTCGATATATCATGGGCATCGATCATACATTCGAGTCAAAAGTTCTGGCCGTTTGAATTTGCCGAGAGCATCCGTGGTCAATTTCAAGGGTCTCGATATATGATGCACGTGAATCGGACATCCGAGTGAAAAGTTATAGCCATTTAAATTTCTCGAGAGTTTCCGTTGTTCAATTTTGAGTGTCTCGATATATCATGGGCGTTGATCATACATTCGAGTCAAAAGTTATGGCCGTTTGAATTTATCGAGAGCTTCCGTGGTCAATTTCAAGGGTCTCGATATATGATGCACGTGAATCAGACATCCGAGTGAAAAGTTATAGCCATTTGAATTTCTGAGAGCTTCAGTTGTTCAATTTTGAGCGTCTCGATATATCATGGGCATCGATCATACATTCGAGTCAAAAGTTCTGGCCGTTTGAATTTGCCGAGAGCATCCGTGGTCAATTTCAAGGGTCTCGATATATGATGCACGTGAATCGGACATCCGAGTGAAAAGTTATAGCCATTTAAATTTCTCGAGAGTTTTCGTTGTTCAATTTTGAGTGTCTCGATATATCATGGGCGTTGATCATACATTCGAGTCAAAAGTTATGGCCGTTTGAATTTATCGAGAGCTTCCGTGGTCAATTTCAAGGGTCTCGATATATGATGCACGTGAATCAGACATCCGAGTGAAAAGTTATAGCCATTTGAATTTCTGAGAGCTTCAGTTGTTCAATTTTGAGCGTCTCGATATATCATGGGCATCGATCATACATTCGAGTCAAAAGTTCTGGCCGTTTGAATTTGCCGAGAGCATCCGTGGTCAATTTCAGGGGTCTCGATATATGATGCACGTGAATCGGACATCCGAGTGAAAAGTTATAGCCTTTTAAATTTCTCGAGAGTTTCCGTTGTTCAATTTTGAGTGTCTCGATATATCATGGGCGTTGATCATACATTCGAGTCAAAAGTTATGGCCGTTTGAATTTATCGAGAGCTTCCGTGGTCAATTTCAAGGGGTCTCGATATATGATGCACGTGAATCAGACATCCGAGTGAAACGTTATAGCCATTTGAATTTCTGAGAGCTTCATTTGTTCAATTTTGAGCGTCACGATATATCATTGGCGTCGATCATACATTCGAGTCAAATGTTATGGCCGTTTGAATTCGCCGAGAGCCTCCGTGTTGCCCATGATATATCGAGACGCTCAAAATTTGAACAAGAAGCTCTCAGAAATTCAAATGGCTATAACTTTTCACCGGATGCGCTGATTCACGTGCATCATATATCATTCGAGACCCCTTGAATTGAACCACGGGGACACCGACAGATAGGCAATCAAGTGATCTTGACTCGAATCGTTAATGTCGATATGATCAACGCCCATGATATATCGAGACACTTCAAAATTGAACAACGGAAACTCTCGAGAAATTAAATGGCTATAACTTTTCACTCGGGATGTCCGATTCACGTGCATCATATATCGAGACCCTTGAAATTGACCACGGAGCTCTCGGCAAATTCAAACGGCCATAACTTTTGACTCGAATTGTATGATCGACGCATGATATATCGAGACACTCAAACATTGAACAACGAAGCTGCTCAGAAAATTAAATGGCTATAACTTTTCACTCGGATGTCCGATTCACGTGCATCATATATCGAGACCCTTGAAATTGACCACGCAAGCCTCACAAATTCAAACGGCCATAACTTTTGACTCGAACGTATGTCATGATACGCCCATATATATCTAGACGCTCAAATGGAACAACGGAAACTCTCGAGAAATTCAAATGGCATAACTTTTCACTCGGATGTCGCATTCACGTGCATCATATATCAGGACCCTCTGAAATTTGACAAGAGCTCTCGGCGAATTCAAACGGCCATACATTTGACTCGAATGTATGATCCGCCATGTATATCGTGACGCTCAAAATGAACAACTGAAGCTCTCAGAAAATTCAAATGGCTATAACGTTTCACTCGATGTCTGATTCACGTGCATCATATATCGAGACCTTCGAAATTGACCAGGAAGCTCTCGATAAATTCAAACGGCCATAACTTTTGACTCGAATGTATGATCACGCCCATGATATATCTGAGCTCAAAATTGAACAACGGAACTCTCGAGAAATTTAAATGGCTATAACTTTTCACTCGGATGTCCGATTCAGTGCATCATATATCGAGACCCTTGAAATTGACCACGGATGCTCTCGGCAAATTCAAACGGCCGAACTTTTGACTCGAATGTATGATCGACCCATGATATATCGAGACGCTCAAAATTGAACAACTGAAGCTCTCGAGAATTCAAATGGCTATAACTTTTCACTCGGTGTTCCGATTCACGTGCATCATTATTCGAGACCCTGAAATTGACCACGGAAGCTCTCGATAAATTCATTCAACGGCCATAACTTTTCTGCTCGAATGTATGATCACGCCCATGATATATCGAGACACTCAAAATTGAACAACGGAAACTCTCGAGAAATTAAAGCTATAACTTTTCACTCGGATGTCCGATTCACGTGCATCAATATATCGAGACCCTGAAATTGACCACGATGCTCTCGAAATTCAAACGGCCAGAACTTTTGACTCGAATGTTATGATCGATCGCCCATGAATATATCGAGACACTCAAAATTGAACAACTGGAAGCTCTCAGAAATTAAATGGCTATAACTTTTCACTCGAGGTCCGATTCACGTTGATTGCTCATATATTGAGACCTTGAAATTGACCACGGAAGCTCTCGATCAAATTCAAACGGCCATAACTTTTGACTCGAAGTGTATGATCAGCCCATGATATATCGAGACGCTCAAAATTGAAACATGAAGCTCTCAGAAATTCAAATGGCTATAACTTTTCACTCGGGATGTCCTGATTCACGTGCATCATATATCGAGACCCTTGAAATTGACCACGGAAGCTCTCGATAAATTCAAACGGCCATAACTTTTGACTCGAATGTAATGATCAACGCCCATGATATATCGAGACACTCAAATTGAACAACGGAAACTCTCGAGAAATTTAAATGCTATAACTTTTCACTCGGATGTCCGATTCACGTGCATCATATATCAGGACCCTCGAAATTTAACACGGAGCTCTCGGCAATTCAAACGGCCATAAACTTTTGACTCGAATGTATGATCGCAGCCCATGATATATCGTGACGCTCAAAATTGAACAACTGAAGCTCTCAGAAATTCAAATGGCTATAACTTTTCACTCGGATGTCTGATTCACGTGCATCATATATCGAGACCCTTGAAATTGACCACGGAAGCTCTCGATAATTCAACGGCCATAACTTTTGACTCGAATGTATGATCAACGCCCATGATATATTCGAGACACTCAAAATTGAACAAAGGAAACTCTCGAGAAATTCAAATGCTATAACTTTTCACTCGGATGTCTGATTCACGTGCATCATATATCGAGACCTTTGAAATTGACCATGGAAGCTCTCGGCAAATTCAAACGGCCATAACTTTTGACTCAAATTATGATCCCCGGCCATGATATATTGAGATGCTCAAAATTGAAAAACGGAAGCTCTCGAGAAATTCAAATGGCTATAACTTTTCACTCAGATGTCTGATTCACGTGCATCATATATCGAGACCTTCGAAATTGACCATGGAAGCTCTCGGCAAATTCAAACGGCCATAACTTTTGACTCGAATGTATGATCCACGCCCATGATATATGAGATTCTCAAAATTGAAAAACGGAAGCTCTCGAGAAATTCAAATGGCTATAACTTTTCACTCGGATGTCTGATTCATTGGATCATATATCGAGACCCTTGAAATTGCCACGGAAGCTCTCGGCAAATTCAAACGGCCAAACTTTTGACTCGAATGTATGATACACGCCCATGATATATCGAGACGCTCAAAATTGAACAACGGAAGCTCTCGAGAAATTCAAATGGCTATAACTTTTCACTCGGATGTCCGATTCACGTGCATCATATGTCGAGACCCTCAAAATTAACCACGGAAGCTCTCGGACAAATTCATACGGCCATCACTTTTGGCTCGACTGTATGATCGACGCCCATATATATCGAGACACTCAATTGAACAACGGAAGCTCTCGAGAAATTGAAATGCTATAACTTTTCACTCGGATGTCCGATTCACGTGCATCATATATCGAGACCCTTGAAATTGACCACGAGAAGCTCTCGACAAATTCAAACGGCCATAACTTTTGACTCGAATTTATGATCGACGCCCATGATATATCGAGACACTCAAATTGAACAACGGAAGCTCTCGAGAAATTGAAATGGCTATAACTTTTCACTCGGATGTCCGATTCACGTGCATCATATATCGAGACCCTTGAAATTGACCACGAAGCCCTCAGCAAATTCAAAACGGCCATAACTTTTGACTCGAACGTTATGATCGATGCCCATTTATATCTAGACGCTCAAATGGAACAACGGAAGCTCTCGAGAAATTCAAATGTCTATAACGTTTTCACTCGGATGTCGATTCACGTGCATCATATATCAGACCCTCGAATTTA